>NC_071098.1:6035000-6055000 GCF_027358695.1 Spea bombifrons
CAATGTTTGCACTTACCCATTGTTCCCACCTATTTGTGTCAAAATAACTAGTAGTATTAATATTGGTGTCAGATATAACCAGAGTAGATACCTCTGCAAGCTGTATTGAGGGGCTGTATTAGAGGAATGGTCAAACGTGTGGCTGCTCCAGTTTAATGTTGATAAATGTAAAATAACGCACTTGGGATGCCAGGTCTCCGGTCAGATCGCATATAGTTCTGAACACCTCATCCCCAGGAGGATCGGAGGAAGGAGGGCGACTAAAATTGCAAATGGTTTGGTATCAGGAAAGACCAAGGGGAGCTCAATATGAATGGCTTGTGTCTCAGAATATGACATTCTACATGTGTGATAACTAAATAGAGCTAACAGACCCAAGGTGTCAAATTTTGCACATAAATAAGTCACACACCTTATATTTGCCTTGTTATTATGGTAATTAGCACTGTGTTCATTAGGAGCAGATGTCATTAGCTTCAGCATCAACAGATCCACTTATTATACAATAAGTATTGGGGGTGCCCCTAGGACATTGGGTCCCTCTACATTGCAGGGCCCAGGATTTTTCCCTTTAAAAAAAAACAAAAACTACCTAACCATAGAATAAAATTTAAAAAAACAGTGTAAGACTTGTATTTTTGGTTATCAAGCCTGAAAATAGAGGAGACTAAGAAAATACACGGTTTTCTCCCATTTATAAAAACAAAAAATCTTATTCCAGAAAATAAATGTCACCCTAAAAAAAAAATCAGACTGCACTTTTGGCATGAAGAAGATGTTAAGAAATGAGTTTTTGCTTTTAGGAGACTCTCAGTTATATATTTAGATGTATTTGTCAAGACATTTTCTTCTGTGGTAAATCATCATTATCATTATAAAATTGTAAATTAACAATGTCAGAGGTCATTAATATTATCATTTATTGCTTTATATAGCACTATCATATTCTGTAGTGCTGTACAAAGTACATATATATATATATATATAGGGCAAGCAGAGGTGACATTGGGCCAGTTAACCCATTGATATTCTAGTTCTGCCACTTTTTTCCACATACAACAAAATAAATTAGCCACTTAATCCTAAACCAGTAATCTCCACACTGGTTGGAAACCCCAAAGTACCATCTTTAAAGATGGCAGTTCCACTTTAATCTAAATCTTCAAGAAACTGAAGCTATTAATGATTGCACTTAACCCTTTGAGAACTTCTTCATTTGCATTGTCCTTATCCAAGAAATAATGACATGACACCAATTAAATGAAATTAAAGTTATTCCCAAATGATGTTCTCCTTAAAATGTGACCATTTCTGTATATTAGATAAGTTCAATAATGTTATCTATTATAACTAGTTGACCTAAAGAAACTAGTTGCATTTTCAACTATATTAAACTTCACTTGCACCAACATTTACTTAGCTCTCTCTTCTTAAAAAAATGAGTAATCCTTAGAAAAACAAGATTTTTTAAGGCAGTTCATTGAGGGTCTGTATGCCCCACGCTTAGCAATTCAAAGTCACTTAATACCAAATGTCACTTGTGTGGGGAGAGAGGCATCTCACTTTATGTGCTACATGGGTCCCTTTATTCAGAGGGGACACAATGCCAGCTTTGTACAGTAATCCTATAAATACCCCCCCAGGTCTTCTTGACTTCTTTTCAGCCATTGGCTCTACACAAAGTCCTGTTTATGTGCATGTGTCTCTATTTAGCTGTTCATCCCCTTACAGTTTCTCCTCCTTTTTGTCATTTTCCAACCCAAAGACTTTAAACAACCTCAAGAAGTGTTTCTTTATTCTGCATTTACTTCCAGGCAAGGAGCAGACACTATAGACACCTTGCTGTATAGATTTAATATCTGAACCCCTACTTCCCCACCATACTGCACCTGCATCTGCCCCAGGGCAGGGGGAATGGGAGGCATCATGGGTTGCCATCAAACTTGAAGAAGGATGAAAGAAAAGAGGGAATTGTTTCAACAATTTTCCACTCTGCAAGGTGACATCCTGCCAGAAGACATGCATAGTACCTACTACACCAGAAAGAGAAAGTGACAATTAACTCTTTGTGCTACACAGACAGTCCCCTGACATCCTGATGATTAATGATGTCCAGTAACAAAGAGAGGAACATACTGTGCTTTATGGTATATAGGAAAATAAAGCCAGCCAGGGATATATTTTATAATGCAATATTAATACACAACAGAATAATTTAAACTAAAAATATTAAAAAAAAAGAAGAAAAATCCCACGTCCTAATGAATATAGTTCTGGGTAACTTTCCTTGGGGTTCCTAATAGTTTTCTCCCCTCTATGTAGAATTAAATATGTATTGCTAAGCACATTTTCCCCTTTCCAAATTATTATTAATCTATTTATTAATTTAAAAAAAAACTTGTATCCAGACTGTGATCTAAAATCTGATTAACCCTTTACTAACACTATTAAAAATGAGAATATTATTCATGGCCAAATAATATTTGTATTATGTACCACAAAAATAATATATTGAATGACTAATTTGCTGTCAAATTCTATATAGATCATAGATGTTTCAGTAAAATAAATATAAATTATATAAAGTATGACTAGAATTAGGGAATTACTGTTTATTAGGATGTTACAATGTTACTTTACACCATACTTTGTATCTTTTTTTTAAAAAAAATCAAATATTAGTGTTTTAAAGGAATTGTGAATGTTGATGTTTTTTTCAATCTGTTCCATTTATAACACCATTTGTTGCTCCCCATTTGTTGCTCCTCGTTGCTCCCCATGTCTGGATCCAGTATACAGAGAACTCTTATGCACTAAGACCATTTGATCTTTTCCATAATGAATTTTCTTTTAACTGCAAATCGTTGGCTGAATTCAGGTTGTAAATAGGTTGATGGAGACACTTGGCACACCAAGTGAGGCAATCATTAAATAACAAATTACTTCAAAAGTGCTCCTAATTTGTTAATTTGGGGCTGTTGTGTTGCACACCCTGCTGGTTTTGTGCATACATGTGCACAGTTGTGGTGTGGCTACCAGACACAACAGCAGAGCCACAATCTCTATTGTTAACACAGAGAAAATCTCTGTTACTTGAGACTCAGAGACCCTATTACTTCGTTTTTTCCTTTTAGTTTACAAACGAATTCAGATCAAATCCCTCTGATTTAATATTAAATATTGTCAAACTAATTAAAAAAAATCACAAATGCCAACAAAAATCCCAACTAAAGTTATATACATGGTTATAAAAGCATTTTTTTTTTCATTTTTCCAAACTCCATTTGTACTGCTCAGTTGATATAAATACCTTAATTCTTTAGAATTTTTTTTTTTTTTTACAAATTTTGGAATTTTTGTATTCATCTAAGGCTTTATTCCTCCCCTTTTTACTTTATTTTTTTTAGGAATTTTGACTTCAGATTTTTTTTAAGGAGTGGAATAAAAGTGATCCTCCTCCAACCTCTAGCCTATTTTATCTGATTTGCCACACTTTCTTAAGAGAATGAGACACCCTGGGACACTGAAACCGAAGTGACAGCTGAGGGTATTCAGAGTCTGGAATATCTAGCATTTCTACATTGTACTGAGTCCAGCAAAGGCGATGGGAGGCGACAGCTCAAATTCTGGGGGTGTTCTAGGGGTCAGAGGGGTATTCAACCCCAGTACTTTCACTCAAAGAGTTAAACCCACAAAATGTTTGCAAAAAAACATAATTTATAAGAAGAATTCCTATTACGATATTTTGCACTTGCATTGAAATTGTCTCTGATTCAGTTAGACATTAAGTTCTCTTTTTCTTCTTATTCCTTGAAAACCTTAATTTAATATTATTAGTAATAATGAGTGTTTTTTTTACAATTCCAGTGAAGATGTGACTTGTAGTCCTAAGGAACTGAAGTTATGTAGTGTAATAGACAGAGATCTAGAGGCATCAACTCTGGAAGATCTGATTTCTTTTATTGTGGGTAACGAGAAGAAGACTTTATTCTGGACACATTGCATGGTGACTGCACCTTCTGCTTTTCATGTCTTATTCACAAGCGGAAAATCCAAAATAACCCTGACTTCCGAAGTATAAGGAGCAGAAAATTAGTTTTTTTTGTTAGCCCATTAGCCATAGTGGGGAGTCCCTGGGGCTGTCAGGGCTGAGCGTGAAACCTGCTAAGAAAAGCCTGAATTGAGCTGATGAGTGACCGCATCTCCATCCCTGCAGGGGTCACCCCCTGGACACATCACAGGCACTGCCTGCTCTAAGGGGGTTATTACACGTGGATAAAGGCTACACAATGCTGGGCTATGGTGGGATGTGGGGGATCATCCCAAATACAGAGTCTACCTATGGCAGGGTATGGTGCAATGGCAACCAGTGTTTAGCTGGGTTAATGTGGATTCAATGTGTGTACAAATCTATAATATAAATCATAGATAAGTCATTAGATTGATGATGATGACCACTTTGCACTGTATATGGATATCAATGATAGGAGATAGCTAGATAGATCGAGAGATAGATAGATAGACAGACAGACAGACAGACAGCAAACTTTCTGACAGTTAAGATAATTATCCAATTTATACTGCATATTATATGCAACCATATAGAAATACCTACCTACATCTACTACTTTTTCTCTAAGTGGACCCTAACAATTAATCAATACATCAAAGGTGTCAACATTCCCCCCCCCCAAAATCTAGTTTGATAATATTAATCCAATGTCTTGAAAATACAGAAATTGAGTAGATTGTCAAGGGGAAGAGTATAAAGACATTTAGGATTGGTTATAATGTGAGGACGATAGATAGATAGATAGATAGGTAGATAGATAGATAGATAGGTAGATAGATAGATAGATAGATAGATAGATAGATAGATAGATAGATAAATAGATAGATAGATAGGTAGATAGATAGATAGATAGATAGATAGATAGATAGGAATTGTATCCATAGTAAAATTACTGATGCTGTTAAATACTTTAAAAACTGCTACATTTGTCATGGATAGATAACATTCTCAAAGTATCTAAAGATGGATACCATGTTATTAGGTGATAATTTTGCTCTTCCTTTTCATGATTTTTTTTTATTCCAGAGCCACTTTCTGTGCTTTAAAATATCCAGATTTGTGGGAAAGCTGGGCTAACCAGATATATACCGACGAGTAGCTTTTTTTCTTTAAAAAAAAAAGGACTTCAGAGAAAGTAACTCTGCTGATCAATCAGAGCCTGCTATGAATGAGTTCATGCTTCTTTAGACACTTGAGTGAGCCTTTGTCTGCTGAAGACAGAAGCCAAGGGTCAAGTGCCACATTCAGATGTAAATCAGGTGAAGGTATAAAACAGCATTCCTTTACTGGAGAAATCCCACTTACAGAAACCACTCAGTGAAAGATCCCACCAAGAGAACTCCTCTGGCTGAAGAGCTCTCTACCCCTGAAGTTACTGGTGTTGCCCATCAATACCATCCACAAAACATCTTAAGAGGGAATCCAACTGGAAGAAGGTCCACCTAGTCTACTGGCTCCTGATAAACATGGTGACTAACACAGAAGTCAAAGAAACATCTACCTACAACTTAAGAAAGGTATGTTTTATGAAAATATTATTATGAAAACCCAATGTATTGTTGATTTCATGGTGGGAAATGATCTGGGTCTTCAGATTTTAATTTGTATGGACCTGTTCCTCTATAGGTTTCCAAACCTTTGATGGAAAAGAAGAGAAGAGCACGGATCAATGTCTCCCTGGAACAGCTCAAAACCCTTCTAGAAAAGAATTATTCCCAAAATGTAAGTTCTCATGACTTCATGACCCACTGACATAGTGGCACTGTACCTTTAATCTGATAAAAATGTCCTGAATTAATACCGGTACAGACTTTTAATCAAACCCTGATTATTTACAGATTCGAAAAAGAAAACTAGAAAAGGCAGACATTCTGGAACTGACTGTCAAATATTTGAAAGCCCTTCAGAGCTCCATGCAAGGTAAGGAAAGTACCGATATAATCATGTGAATTAGTATTGTTTCCCTACCATTTATGCAAAGTTAACTTTAATTACTTAACCCTGTTATGTCCATGAGTTATTTTATTAAAAGAACTATGCTGCTGCTACACTTATTGTGTGTTCTAAGAACATTTAGTGTCAATGTAAGTAATAATTCAGTATGATCACATTAAGAGTCTAAGCCCTTCCTTTCATTCTTAGACTTATGGAAAAAAAAATGATGTCAGACAAGACCGATTTGGCTATATTTTATCTAAAACTAGAGGGTAGGGGTTTATATGTAATGTTAGTCTATGGATCTATGATGTCCAGTTTTACCAACGGAAGCTTAACATTTTTTAATTTTTATAACAGGTGTCCCTTGCAAAAGTCCCGATTATCATGCAGGATTCAGAAACTGCCTGAACAGCGTGAGTCAGTTCCTGATGAAGTCCGAGGAGTCCGGCCAAACCGCAGACTTAGTTGTGTCTCAAGAGCTCAAAGTCCGAGTCTTGCCTCCAGTCAGCGCTGGTTTCAGCACCAAGGACAGCAACTCAACTTCAGTTCCTTTAGTTGCCTCCAACTCCCCTTACAGACAGAAGAGTCAAGGGGCAACCTCTCTGAACCCAGACACTTTCACCCCAGTCACCAAAATAACCGTATACTCCTGTGAACCCTTTGTGTGCCAGAGTGTCCCCAAACCCAACCATGGACTTCCAATCAATCAGAGTCATGCTCTATTACATTGTTCTAACAACCATAGCCTCTGGAGACCCTGGTAAACATACCCACCGGGTGACATACATGTACGCCAAACTATATAAAGCACATAAAATGCTCTTATGGGGCAAGAAGGACTCATTCTTTATAAGAATAATTGTTATGTACTTTAGGTAATGTCTGCTTATTTCAGTTACTTGTGTAATTTTATTGTTGCATATAAATAAATTTTATTTTTATCTAAAACCATGTATTTTTTCATCATTTGCTGTTGTTTAATACATATCATATATTCTGCGTGGATCTCATTAAGATTGTTATATTTGTCTTTACATATATTGGGTTTAGATTTAAAATAAGCCAAATAATTGGATATATTTGTGAGAGAAATATACAGAAATATATATTTTCTCATTTCCTATGCTTTTCTATGGTATATCTTTGTAAGTCACTCTGATGCTACAGCAACCCATATCTGTAAGAGAGAAACTTTATGATTTATACCAACACTACATGCATTATGAATGTAATATGGGCCAGGGATGGACTGGCGAAGACAAAGCATCCCCGGCACTTTAAGGCCAGTGGTCGGTTGATGACGCAAGTGGAGCCAACTGCTGGATATGTCCGTCCGCAAGTTACATTTTTATGCTCATGTAGCGCGCGGCCAGGGCTATCAAGCCAGCAGCTGTTGCAGCCAAGTATGGGGCATTCTGGGTTAGTGGCCCACCGGCCATTTCTCCAGTGTGCCAGATGTCCAGACTGGCCCCGTCTAGAGCATGACCCAAACTGGAATCTGCATCAAGATACAGAACGTAAGAAGGTTCCTTCAAATGGCACCGATGGTTCCCACTGATTGCTTAACTTTTGCTACTTTGTATTAATAATAAATAAAGTTATGGTTCCATTTAAGTAAATTAAAGCTGCTATTCCACCTACTCTGCAGAACTTGTTATTGTGATAACTAAATGAAGTACTGGAAACATCCTCCATAGTATAGTTACAGACCAAACCCCAGAAATAGTTCCTTAACCTTGCAATAATTTGCCCAATACACAATTCTTCGGGGAATATTTTATTGCCATGTGACTGTTAGGCTGTTACCATAGAAACTGAGTAAGCTTCTGTGCTGTTTTATGTGATTAAACCATCAGAGGAAGGAATAAAATTACTGATCTATAAAGGTTTATTTAGCTGGGATTCTAGATGTTATGACTGAAGTGGAACAGAAACCTTAATCGGTTACTCATTGACCCTTGGGGGTCCGTTAGAAAAATAGACTAAAGCATCTGTGAGCCATATTTGATATTGCATTACTTATTTATTTATTTTTGAACAAAATAAAATTGTTTCCCAGCAACCATATTTTTTAGTTTTATCCCTATGTATTTTCATATGGTCATTATAGGCGTTAAATAAGAGTTATGACATCATCATGTGAAGGTCATTGTGACAAATATTTCAGGATTGTAATTTTTTTCTGCTAACCTGAATGAAACAATAAATGCCGAGTTATTGCAATCAAGGAATCCAAAGCAAACCATTATTAGTTAATGCTGCCCAGATACAACTTGGATACTATGCTGATTAAGTATAAAAAGTGTTTTTTTGTGCAAAATGATGCAATCAACATAGTATGAAGTTTCATCCGATGGCTTATCTGCCACAACTGTTTTTTTACACCAGTTTTACACCTGTTGGTCTTTATAAGTCCCAATTGATTAATTATTGGGAATAAAGCAACACTTTGCCATGGAGTAATAACACGAGATGATCAGGAAAATATAAATATTCCCTAGAAAGGAATATGACAACAGATAAGACCCAACTGTCCCATCCAGTCGCCCATTTTTCCTGATGTAAAGACTCAAACCTTAATCAGTTGTTGGTCTCATCTTAGATTCACAAGCCATACATTCCCTCACTGTATTAGCCTCTACCACTTCTGCTGGGAGGCTGTTCCATTTATCTACCACTCTCTTGATAAAGTAAATCTTCCTTATAACATAAATGCTGTATTATAAAAAGACAAAGAGGAATGTAATGAATATAGCTAGTATACTCATTTTAAGTTAAGTGACCTAGATTATATTTATATCTGCAGATTTGTCACCAGAAACACAAAACTTCATAATTCTAACACCTGAAAGATTTTTACACCCTATTTCAAATTTTTTAATTATTCTTTTTTTATTAGTAGGATAAATAAATCCTTACATTATTATTATTATTATTTATTGTTTTAAATAGCGCTGTCAAATTCCGTAGCGCTGTACAATGGGTGGACAGGACATAACAAGTAGTATGTAACGTAACAATTTGACTTACAAATCCCTGATCAAAGGAGCTTACAATCTACTAAATCATTACTGTTTAATAAACACCCATTCCAGCTAGTAAGGTTTAAGATAAATATCCTAGGATAAATTGAGTGCCTTGGTTATATACACACCTTGAATTAACAGAATTCCATAATTAACCTGGGAGATCATTTGTGCTCATGCAGTATTAATTAAAAAAAAAATCTTTGGGAAAATTAATTTTATTTGACTTACTTTTTTTAAACAAAAAAAATGTGGAATCAACAAGCAATTAAATGACATTATTATGCATAGAATCCAACCCTTCTAGATCATCCAAGTTGGCACCATCATCAATGTATCCAGCATTGCAATTTTATTGTTAACATGCAGAAATAATTGGAACATGCTGATCCCAAAGTCATCCTTCTCAATCCCTTCTGTTAAAAAGGCCAAGTTCTTTCTAACATTAACTAGTGGAAAATTTGCTGACAAGTTAGGTTAAAATTAAAATGTTCTGCTCCCAGCAAGGGGCTGATGCTGGGACTGGGATCTTTATTTCAATGGGCTGAATTGGTTTTTCACGCTCTAGACAGAGAAAAAAACAGACTTTCATGGCCATAACTAGCATGTCACAGAAAATTAGCAATTGTATGTAGAAGGTTTCAATCTACCCCCCCCCCAAAAAAAAGAATATTCCCTCTAATTGAGTGCAAGAAGCAAAGTGTGGGGCCCCTTCAGACCATCAAATGGTTAAATCATGGTAATAGTGAGATGATGGATATGAGATTAATTCATGCAAATGTTAATTCAATTCTGGATTTATTAACAGAAATATACAAGACAATATGGTAAGGGCACATGTCTCTAGTTAGAATAAAAGGTGCTAAAGCATAAATTTACACTGAACATAATTAAAACAAATCGAAGAATAAAAATAAAGACAAAAAGATCCAAATAATGTTAAGATGAAATCACAACAATAGTAAATATAGTAAATCAAAATATGACCTCTAGAAAGAGCTAAGGTTCTCCAAAGCTGGGTTCCAGATTCTTTAATAACATATAACAGGAATTATTTGTTTGCCATAAATGTTAAATTACCTACAATCTGAGATCTAGAACATCCATAGAAAGTGGCTGAAGAGCAGAAATTGCCTATTTTGGGACCGGGAAGGGGTATAATTCGGTTTAAAGAGAAGAGGTCCTCTTAGATGCCCAGAACCCTGCTGCGTGGAAAATTGTAGAAACGCCCTGGATCCATTCACACTTCACTTGGACTCCAATTCCTCCAGAAAGCGACTTATTGTTATGACACCACTAGGGAACAGCCTATGGTCATATGAAATAACCAGCACTCTATGGCTGTAAGTCCTAATGTGATATTAATTATGAAAATCAAAGTTATTAGGGCAATTAAAGGGACCTTAAGGGCACGTGTCACTTTTCTCAGATATAATCTCAAATCAAACAGACACCAAGAGAATTTCTATAGACTCCACTTCTAGTTGTTTAAAGGACTTTGGTTTGGATTAGAGAACAATGGCTCTTCTCCCAACTGAGTATTTGATGTGAAAAGTTGGACAGAAGGAGACCTACTTATTAACATCATATTGTGTTAGCCAAGGACTCAAAAGAACCTAATAAAAGGGAAAGTAGATTTATGGTACCTTTGTTAGTAAATGCCTCTGTTTTTTTCTGAGCACTGGCTTTTCCCACAAAGAAAAGAAGTCTAAATACAGACAAAAGGGGGGGGGGGGGGTGGTTGCCTTCATTCTTAAACATGAGGACTTTCCAATTGTCCTTCTTGGATCTGCAAACATCTGTCCAGCAACAAACCTCTCCAAGTTGCTTAGCATAAGAAAGCAGGGCTGGCATTTGTGGAGATGCTTTGAACACCCAGAGGATGCAGTGGGCAGAAAGAAAAAAAGTTAAAGTTAAACTGCACAGCAGTTGTGTTATTTGGGTCACACTTACAATGTAGTGGGTTTTAAAGTTTTTTTTTTCTCCCCATCAAAAAGTGGGACTGTAAAAAAAACTGGAGTGGTGCATTGGAGACCTCCTTTTATCCTTAGTTAAGACTGTTGATGTTAATTCCAGAAGCTCATTATATATATATATATATATATGTGTGTGTGTGTTAAGGGTTAACTATCCCTGCTGCAGAAGGGCTTTGCTGCCCCTGGAAGGGTTAAATTTTCATTTTTATTATTCTTGCACCACTACTATTACACCTGAAAAATGTAATGTTTATTTGCTATATTTGGTACAAAATATGTATTAGTTTCAGATGGATTGGGTTATATTACACAAAAAAACAAACTCCTGCAAAAATAGAACTTTGTGAACTTTTTTTCCTTTTATCCTGAGAATTGTGAACAGAAATCAGTTAGTTACTAAGGGTCTGTGAGTTTGAAGTATTCTATTCAAGGAGCCCAAGCCCCCTGACTTTCTGCAGGAATGCGCGTGAAATTCATTATAAAGGAGTTCTTTGGAAAACTAATCGCAGCCTTATGTGATTGGTCCAAAAAGGTGGCTTCTTTTACCAAATGTCCAGAAGAAGTATCACTTCTCCAAGCGAGGAAAATCAAGCAACGCCTTCAGCTGTTCACCATCATTGCTCAAACTCTGGTGTCCTTAGAAGGCAACCGATTCCCACCAAAGTCCACCAACTGCTTTCCGACACTAATACATTGTATTCATTTTATACATTTCTGTAGTATGGCCACATAAAGAGCCCGGAAGAGTGCCATGTCGTCTAAGGATGAGCAACAGAATTTCTACAACTGACTAGTAGCCATCAAACTTCAGAAGATGTAGATAAGATCCAAAGAGATAAGAGATTGGTGCAAGAGCCAATGACTGTTCCTCTGCCCAACTTTATGATACACAGGTATCGATATAATCGGGATATACATGAAATATTTTAGAGACTTATAGATCCAGTGAAGTCTTTTTTAGCCAAGAGATGCTTTATGGAGCTACCAGATCAGTAGAGTGTGGGGTGAGGGCAGAATTGCTTTCCATTAACATAACATTGTGTTTAGTCAGTAGGTGAAGAGCGCCAAGTTCCTTACAAAGAAGTCTTTGTACCTATTCTGCCAACAAGGCTTTTGTTGGTGATTTTCTTCCTAGACAGAAAAGTCAAAGGCCAAACGCATTGAGAAACCCCTGTTTTTCAAGAAAACAAAGTGATGACTTTCTTTATCTTCCTCTGTTTTCTTTTTGAAATGTTTTTACTGACTCCCTTTTTACACCAAATTTATCTCAGATGGCAGATCACAGCCAAAGAACGGAGAGGCGTATAATCTAAATATAAGGGAAGCATCACTTTCACATGACTTATTTTTAATAAGAAAAACAAGACGAGATACAGATCAGATAGGAAATCTGGTTTGATGACCCCTAAAGTACAAAAAAAGCATCACAAAGTGATCAGTAGTTCTAACCATTGTTGGGGTCAAGATTGGTGCTACCTTGTAACCGCTGTTCCACTTGGCCAAAACATCAATAGCACGTTAAGCGAATAAACCTCAGCAGATCTGGCATATAATTAGTATTTATCCTTAAGGTCTACAATACAGAAACTTTTAAGAAGTTTTTTTTTAGTTTCTATGACAACGAGATCTCTGGCCCCACCTTTCTAGCCCATGACAATTAAGAATTCCATGATCAAATATTGATGAAGCAAAATGTTTCATCATTTAAGGGTTATCCATGGGAATGGTTTGGACATTCAACAGTACTGGGAATATTCTTTCTAATGCTGCATTTAGTTATAAAGGTGTTAAATTCATCAGAGAAGGTGAAATATCGCCTATTACCAGGTGCTTATGGTTCTTTAACTACCAATGTTAGATACTAATGAATAGCGTATGTATGTATGTATGTAGATAAAGTATATATGTGTGTGTGTAAGTGTATGGTGCTAATGTGGTTGGGTTTGTGGATGTTAGTGTATGGGGTTGGCGACTGTATGTGAATATGTATGGTGTTACTGTGAGTATTGCGTGTTACTGTATGGTATTTAGAGTGTGTATATGTTAGTATGTGTGTGTGTGAGTGCATGGGAGCATATGTTGTTAACGTGTGTGTGCATGTCACTTATGGTGTTAGAGTATGTATGTTAGTGTATAGTGTTATCATGATTGTGTGTTAGCATTCAGTGTTAGAATGTGTGTCTGGGTGTCAATGTAAGGTGTGAGAATGTGTGTCTGAGTATGGTGCTAGTGAGAGGGAAAGGAGGGTGATAGTGTGTATGTATGTGTGTATATGGTGTTTGAGTGAGTGGATGTTAAAGCATGTGTGTGTTAGTATATGTGTGTATGTTTTAGTTATGACATAGGGGGGATGGGGTGTCTAATGCATGCCAATGACTGGCTGTTTCAAGTATCGGAACAGCAGTACAAATTAACGGACCAGCTTTTACTAAAAGTAGTTCCTAAAAGTTCCTAAGATTTAAAGAATGTATTTTAAAGTCATTTGATATGCATTATCTGTTTAAAGGGCTGCCTGAAACACTGGCGTGTCCCTTTAATTACAAACCCTCTGCATTGCACGTGACCCGGCCAGTTAATCTGCAATTTCCGACAACCAGCCCGTTACACTCGATGTATCCATTATTTTATTGCAAAACATGCTCTTAACCGATTAGGGCATGCAGGAGATTTACAAGGCGTTTAACTCGATTTAGTGAATAATTACCCAAAGCTAGCATGTGATGCGCTCAGTGTGACGAGACACGCTGATCCCAGCCTCATAATGGGTGGCATGTATTCAGCTGTCAAAGTCTTCGGACATCATCCAAAATCCATTTCACGCGCTGGGGCGACGATGCGCTGAATTAAAGTGGAACAGCAAACCGTGGGTTCAATGTCGCTTGAGAAGTGATTGACATGTTGCAATTTATTTCACATAAGCACCTCTAAGATTTTTTTAAGAACTGTGATGTAATAACTTGATATGAAAAAAATCTTATATTAAAGATCTGTCCAAAAGTAATACTGTATCAATTGTTTTATTTAAAAAAGCAGTTGAAACATTTAAAATCCATTAAAACATGGTCATCCAGCTATGAAAACGATGGTCCCTTGCATGATATGATGTAGCAAGATCCTAAGCGAAACATGTAACTAAAGTATTTTTTGGGTTACATGCTTCTGTATCCTCTCTTCTGATGTCATATTTGACATGATTGCTACAAAGGCTTCCTACAGTGTTGGATTCTTTAATATCTATGGAACTTGATGGTGCTATATAAAACAATAAATAATAATAATAATAATGTTTTAGATGGGGGGGAGGGGTGTTGGTGGCTCCACATATGACATAGATTATGTCTTGGGAGATCTAACCTCCATCTTGCATTTTTTTTACTTATATGTTTACCTTCTTTATTCATGTTGTGCCTTTCTTGGGCACTTTAGACCTGCTAAATATGATTCTGAGGTTAGAGCGCCAGCTGCTGGCCAACCAGGTTAGTTGCAGGTCAGTTCTCCTCCATCCTGATCACCAATCTCACCCTTAAAACATATACATATTTCACATATTACTTATAAAGAATTTTTCACTTAAACATCAGTAAACTTTTCCACTAAATGGGAAAAATAATGGACATATATATGATATATATCATGCCAACTGGCCAAAGGGGGCATAACACTGTGATACCCAGCAAACATTCGGGGCTCCTGGAAAAAGAGAGGCATCAGGAGAAAGAAAGGGGGTCACAGGGGTTTGGGTTCCCAAAATGGACTGTCCCGCAAAAAGAGGGATATTTGGGAGGTTTGTTATACCAAAGCATGGCGCGTAACAGTTTGTATAGTGGAAGGGTCTCTTTAATTGGAAAATGGCACAATATAGAGTGCATGGGACCGGACTGGCCACTGACCACACCAAGGAGTGACGCTCACAAACCATCAAACCACCTGCTGCATGCGCATGATATTTATTAGCCACGTACCAGGGCAAACTTACTGCTCAGTCTGTTCCTGCATGCGTACATCATACATTCCCAAAGCCAATTTACAAGTCCCAAGCCTTCTTATAAGACATGAAAGCAGACACTGTCATGAATGTGCTAGCGCAGCCTCATCCGCTATATTATTTTCAGACAGCTGACTGGCAGCTCTGAGTTAGAATGCAAGTTAATGAATAAACTATTTATGCATCAGTCTCTCTTTTAGTGATGATAACAGCTATTCGGCATAGCAATGTGTCAATTAATAAGCGTAAGGACGCCCACCGCTTGTCATTCCCGACAGCCTCACAATGATACAAATATCAGCTCCTTATCATTTCAGAAAAGTGAAATATTGTGGCTCTCAACTTAAAAACTGATCTATATATCATTCTTTGGTAAGAAAGTTACGTTAAAGAAAGTTACGTTAAAGTCTACCATCAAGACTAAATGGAAATCGTCACAATTAAAAGGGCAATGCAACATAGTTCTGGAGCTGTAACTTCTCCTAAAGGTAAACCCCTTTCTTCTCTTTGAGCTAAAGAATGTGTATTAAAGCACTTATGGAGTTTATATTCATTCTTCACTGTTGGGGCTGTGTGGGCAAAAGAGGGGAAAAACTTAATGGGAAGGAATAATCACGCAGAGCCTGAGAACAGGTAGTTAAGATAGCTGCCCTCCTGTAGAGAAAGATATTAAGATATTGTGTAAGCGGAACAGCACCTTTAACTAATTCTTAAGCTGATCTTGAGAACCCATGTCTGTTAATAATATTTTTTAAATGATTATTTTGAAGCATTACATATGCTCTATGATCACAGCATCATACTGAGTTTCCTTAAAATGTATCAAAATGTATGACTAGTGCATTTAGATTTGTGCGGATTTTAATTTGAATGAGTTTGTTAAAGTAACTAATTTGTACAAATGTCCAAAAACGAGGAAGGAACCCAAACGAAAATGAAGAAGAAAGCTCCAAATGTTTATTTGAAATTCATTGTTTTTTCTTTACTCTCTCCTTACTTTCTCTGGCGAAGAAGGTAGGGAGAGTGTGGGAGAATGAATGCGAATGAATGAGTGAGATTGTCCCAACTGAATGGGCAGGAATTTAAATTTGTTGTCCGAAAACTAATGGACCAAAAACGAAGCCAAATGTTTGTCTAAATCGTTTTTTGGTCCATTGTGTGCACATTTGTACAAAGATGAGATTGTGAGCAGAAACACAACATTAAAACTATAAATCTAGAACTTATGTTCTACTTATTTAGTTTCGGGAACAGCACAACATTTAATATAGCCTTACTCTCTGAGCATGTGGCACAACGTTAAGATATTACATATAAATTAATTCTTGATATAACTGAATTTAAAAAAAAAAAATAAAAAAATCAACATTGAAATAAAATATTGTTTTTAAAAGAATGTATCATTTATTTTCTGGGAGATATGCATGGCGAAAAAAAAAATAAAAATGCACATGTACAAATACACAAATCGCAGACACAAAACTAATCTAATAATCCACTCTTCCTGCGAGGAGAGAAATGTTCACACAGGTAATATCTGTTTTCATCATACATGTAAAGGGACACATATTCTTAGAGTTGTATGTAAGATGTGATATGATACGGTACGGAAAAAAAATAAAATACAATACATTAAAACTGGAGGAACGCTATTATTTTATATAAAAGCAATCATTTCAGATATTCCGTATAAACCACACAGAGCACAATTTGTTTCCGTAATAGAAAATTGTAGGGTGTATATAATAAAAAAAGCCACCAAGAGAGCGTGATTTGAGCGATACATATGCATGCATATATTATGTTTATTGATGATGTTTTCGGAGATAATGTGTTGGGTTTTTTTTATAATTCTTCGGAGCTCAAAGGCATAAATTCCGTATATTATTTATTGAAATATCCAGAATAACGAGTAGAAACCTCTTTTTTAACCGCCATGAAAACATTGAATATGTTTTGTGCAGATTCGATTTCCTGAATATTTAATTTTATTTATTTATTTTTCACCCCCCCCGTAAGAAATCCACAAAGATAAAATTTGTGTGTCTGACAATTTAAAATACCAGTTTTTCTTCTTTGGTTCTAATTCCAATTCCAGGTATCAAAAAGACAAGAGTAAAAATATTAAACCCTGAAATTAAATATCCTGACATATCTTAAATCCTAAAGTTTTTTTTTTTTAACCCCACCCCCACCCCTAGGAAGTAGAACCGATGGAATCGGAATTGAATGTTATATAGCCAGAGGATGCAGAAGGCAAACTTAAATAGCTGTTTGTGCTTTCTTTGCTTTGCACGTTCAGTTGGTTTTCTTGTTCCGTCCATGCGTTGGCAGAATTTTCTGCGGCAATTTCGTCCAACCTTTGAGACTCCATCTTTTGAAGATGTCTTTGACCACTACGGTTACCCCGGTGTCCCTCCGTGTAGAACCTTTTGTGTTCATCGGGAGGCCTTGGGTGACCAGGCACGTTGAGCGTGCAACCTTTTCCGTGGGACGACAATCGTCTTAAGACTTGTGGCTCCCGTTCAAAGTCCGTGAGAGCAAAGTGGGCGACTGTCTGACGTTGCAAACTGTCCGGTATCAAGGAGACCGACGAAGACCTCATTGCGGTTTTCCGAGGACTCGGAAGGGGGGTTTCATCAATAAAACTGACAATCTCCTCCCGACTAAAGCATTTATAATTTTCTTTATACAGTTCCTCCAAGGTAAAGTGTTTCAGTGAAATGAGGCTTTCGGACGATTTGCGGCACTTCCGATACGGCATGTTACATTCCTCGTGGTACGATGCCAAGCTGCTCCTTCTTTCGCGTCTCGGCAGGGTGAAGAATGAGATTGCGGCCATGTCTTCAGCAGAACCCCAGGTGTGAAGGAAGGCGGGAATCTGTCCGGGAGCCCAAATGTCTGTTTCGTCATGTGAATACCTTCTTGTTGGCGGGACCTAAAACACATCATGTGAAATTTAGAATGACCCTTAATCTTTTTTTTTCCAAAGTGTTTTCAAAAAAACATAAAAAAATAAAAAGCAAATAAAAATGAATAAAATACCTCCATAAGACATCATGGCTTGGTGTTTTGCTAATTTACTTTTATTGTTATTTTTTTTTTTTTAAATATGAAAAGCCTTAATTAATTTATAAGAAAATCAGCAAATATAAGTAAAATATATCTTGAAAACCTGTATATTTTTCGATGATCTATTAATAGCCAGAATAAGTATGTGTGTTGGCACCATGTAATAAAGGACACCGGTTTACAATAAAATAAAATAATAAAAAAGATATAGGTAAAGCCTTGGATATTTAGATATATAACGCTTTTGGTTTGGGGGGAAAAAATTACTTTACCTTACTAAAAAAGTTCTCCATTAAAATTCTCCATTCTCCATTAATTTGAATGTAATGTTAGTAACAATGCTTGCAATCACAATAGGCTTTTCTCATACAACCCAAGCCAGATGTAGAACTGGTCAAAAGAATACAAGATAACAGCACACCAATACATGCAAATCAGAAATAAAATGAACGCACATGTTGAAAAATAAAATAAGTTTAAGTCTGAGAGTTTTAATAACCCTAAAGACAAAGAAAATTGAGGTTAATGTGTCCACTGCTAGAAAGAGAGGCCGCGCTGCTCCTCGGAAAACTCTTGCGGATTACAAGGACTGGGGAATACAATAGAAGCGGGTGGGTTTTGCGTTTGTTTGCACTGGAAGCTGCCCCAATTTAAATTCACTAGGCATCATGTTGGTGGAAAGAGACCAATCTGAAATTCAGAAAGCATAAGAACCGAATTACTGGTGATCTACAATATCGGATTCCTGTTCTCTGATCCTGTCAAGCAAAAAAAAAAAAAAAAAAAAAAAAATTACATAAAAAAAAAAAAAATTATAAAAAAAAATAAAAAATATAAAATTAAAAAAAGTAATAAAAAAAACAACCCATAAGAGCAGCAACAGTGCAAGCAAATAGGCCATACAAAAATATTCCTTAAAAAAAAAAAAACATTAAAAAAAAAAAAAAAGACTTTTCACCGATTAGGAAAATAATTTAGATTTTCTTAAGTATAAAAGTTATTACGTGTAAATAGTTTAATCCCTCTGTGTTGTCATTCTTCATTTTGCCCAGCATACTAATCATGTATACTAAAAATAATAACAGAACAAAACATCATGGTGAGACATTCAGAAATAGGATCTGTAAACTGTAAGCAACGTGAAGATACCAATTTTGGATTTAAACCGTAAAGAGATTATGTAACAGGAATTATCAACTAAACAAACAGTGTCGGGTCTTTTTTTTTTATTCCTCTATTTTTGAACCCAAATTCAAGTACGGTAGGAGGATTTCACAGATTGTGAGCTGCTAAAACCATGTTTATCAAAGTTTACAAATCTTACTTTCCATGCTCCGCTCACCAGGACACAACAATCAACATCTCAAATGACCATAGGGAGGAGCGCTTCGGTTTAAGAGGCATAGCGAAGTGTTACCAGTACTTTTCATGTGGTTTTGTGACCAATTAGGACTTATACAACTGATCGAAACATTCCGAAAAAGAATAATGTGCTTTTTTTTTTTGCATACTTTTACGTAGGAACATGTTTCGTGAGGTTCCTTTGTTGGGTAATGGAACTGTTTAGGGCTGTAAAACATTTACACCCAGCATTGTGAGCTCCTAGAACACAACGATGTCAAAGGAGCAAAGAAGAACAGAGGGATGTGGGTTCAAAGGAGAAACTATCCTTCGTAAACAGGGAAAGGTGGGGAACATTTGTTAAAATATGGTATGAAATAGTGTTTTCTGTGGCCCAGTCATTCATTTTTATATGGTATGTGTATGTTTGGGTAAATATGAGCCAAGGTGGGGCAGAGCCAGAGTCTAGAGCTTTGCACAAAGTAAATGTTAGCTCAGAGCATCTCTTACAAAGTTCTACTCAAGCTTCTACCATCCTGCCTATGTCCAGGTGGACTTTCCATTTATTTATTTATTTTACGGCATGGTGG